>NW_027509272.1:250000-287249 GCF_048541705.1 Temnothorax americanus | reverse complement strand
CATCAGCTATTGATTGAACGTGTGCAGCACAAATTCCTGCGTATGGCCGCTTATCGGCTAGGTAATCCCATGTCAATTACTTGCCATGAATACTGCACTATATTAGATAGATTAAATCTGCTATCGTTAGAAAATAGGAGACTAACCTTTGATCTTACATTTATTTTTAAGCTTCTTAATCACTCTATTGATTGTCCGGTTTTGTTGGAACGTATCTATTTCAACATCCCGAATAGAGAATTAAGACAGTACTCCATCTTCCACATCGAGTATCACCGTACTTTGTATAGCGCAAATTCGTGTGTAAATAGGCTAATAATATCTGCAAGTAATTTCTCCAATAGGGTTGACTTTTTTGGTGGCTCTGTATCAACTTTTAAACAAAAACTTTCTCGTCTACTCTTGTAACCTGAATTTCTCCATATTATGTTGTAAAATTTTTATTTTATCTTATTGTTCTTGTTTTTTCTTTTCTCTTTGTACGCTAAAGGGTTTATTACCCGTTAATAAAGTTTATTATTATTATTATTATTATTATTAAAAAATTTAAATATTATTTAGAATAAACAATAATGTGCAGTATAAAAAGTTTATTACTTACTCTCTTCCAAAAAATATTGTAGGTACAGCATCAGGATGAAGAGAAGCTCTTTTTTGGCCTATTTTGTACCACTTTTCTTCATAATGCAAGTGGCATAGTCGATAGTTGCGATGACCATATTCTGGGCCCATCACTTGCAAGTCGAGTCTTCCGGATGCATGTATCCATTGCAACCATCTAAAAATGTTATGCCAATTTGTTATTAACATAAAAAATATATTACATATATATAGATAGATTTTAGGGAAATATGAAAATATTGAATTATGTGTGTAGATTCAATATATCTATATAAAATTATATACATGCTTTAAAAAATGATAATTAAAACCAAATTGTACCTATCATGTTCTTTAGGAAATAAAAAAAAGTGTCTTTTCTCCGTACTATTATTGTTGCACTCCTTCGCAACACACCATAAACTTGATTTACGATTCATCTTTTTCGATATTTTTCCTGTCTTCTAAGAAGCAGCACCTGCAACAAAGCTAAGATCAAAAGTGCTTTTTGGAAGAGAATAGAAAATTTGTACAATATTATTTATATACAGATTAACTATTCTCTCTAAGACTAAATATAATTTTTCTTGGTTAACTGTCAATTTTAAGTTTTATTTCTTTCACTCTTTATGTAATTGAACACTGAACACTGAACACTTAACACTAAACACTGAATACTCCTGCTCACTTTCTCTATCTTTCACGTCTAACTCCGATTTCTCGCACACTTCACTTCTGTAAGATGTCTGTTACCGCCAATTTTAACCGCTATATAGGTAAGAGAGAAAGCGCTATAGAAGAAATAGAGAGAGAAAGTGCGACAGAAGATCAGTTCTGTGATTGGTTATCTACTTAGCTCGCGCATGTGCAGTTGAATTTCGTACACGCTGAAATCGGGAGAGTTGCGCTACTGTATATACTGTGCTTCAGGCGTCTTCGGCGCCTGTGATCTTCGAATCATGGCTTCCGCTATCGTCCTCTCCTTTCGACCAATATTAGCAGTCGCGGCCAAACACGAGCGAATCGGCGGGCGGATCTAGGATCCACCAATAGAATGATTTGTGTTTTCGCAAAAACGGTAGCGGGGGTCACGGCTGCCGCGACGCAGTCGGGCAGTAAGTCGAAAGAGGCATTCGGTCACAGTATACAGGGTGCCCCAGAATTCTTGGTACTTTTCTCATATTTAGATAGAGCGAGCCAAACTGAGTCGAAAAGTTATGTACCATTTTGCAATTTTCGCAATAGTTGACGAGTTATTAATGATTAAAAATTGACGTATTAGCCCGCCCTCCGCCAAATCCAAGCGCGCGGCGAGATGCGGCCGCCCCGCGGTTGGCGCGCGGGCAGTTGTTTACTACAAGCGGCGATGATTACGCACGAGCGGCGCGTAACGCCGGGCCCCTGTCCTAAGCGCGATGATATAGTTTCTCGCCTTTTTTAAATAGAAATAAAATTTTCTAACAACATAGAAATTTTTTTTGTGCGTACGTATGTACATATGTGTGCACATGCATACACAGGAAAATATCAATTCTACTGCTTAAAAAAGCGATTACTCAATTTACCTTTTTTTTTTTTTAGTAAGTAACGGTTGTCTTTAAGTAAGAATATTTTCTTGATAATAGTCTTAAAATGTACAAATTTTAGAAAGAGTCTTTATTATGTACTCGAAAGAAGAATTTATACTCCTTCAAAGAACATAATAAAATTTTATCAATGAAAAGTCAAAATAATAAATAAAATAATACGAGGACCCTCGAGATTAAAATAGGAGAAGGCTATGAGGGTCAGACGCAGATCACAATGCGTAATATCAGAAATAAGTGATTTATTCGTCGTTTTGATACATTACATCGATCCGTACGTTTCGGCTCAGTTTTGAGCCATCTTCAGCGGTAGTTACAGAAATTAAGTTACACGTTCTCCGTACCATATGGTGAGTTTACTGATTCAAAGTATTAGAAACATAGACCAATTGATCCATATCTGTAAATTTGTTCAATTAATGTTAAGATATTAAAAAGATTCCTTAGGAAACTCACCATTCGGTCTGAAAAACGTGGAATACAGAGCCATGTATACATAGTGAATACTCTCTGCGAGAAGACTTGACGATCCCTGGTAACCAATCCTTTGCAATTCTGCTGTAAAACTGCACGAAAGTCGTGCACTAACTTTCGGGCAGATCATGCGTTTTCTATTTCCAACTTTGACTATTTTTCTGTTGGCAGAAACTTGTTCTCGTCGTAGTGCAACAGAATTGTGGAAGATATGTGTATGCATTTACATATAGCAAAATAGTGCAAGAAATGTGGCAGATGCTTGCGCAAATCGCAATGCAACATAATCGCGCTAGATTTGTAGCAGCGCCTACTGCTACCCATAGAACACAAAATATAAAATATTTCTTAGAAAGATTAAAATAATTTACAAAAATATTTTTTATATTTATAACACCGCAGTGGTGTTGGGTAAGCCTTGCGTTGTATTGCTGGCGAAGATTGTCGCGAATGTCATGATTTTGCTTCGCGCTTCGCCGGAGGCCTGCTTATATTAGATCCCAACTGAAATTTACTTGCGAGTTAGTTTTACCATTATGCGCCGCCTAGCGGCATTGTTGCAAACTAGCACATACAGCAGAATTCAACAAGAATTATGGCAGATGCTTGCGTAAGAAGTAGAGCAGCAGAAATACAAATAATTTTGGCAAAAATAAACAATACAAGGCAAATGAGAGCTTGTTCGCGACGATGGACGGGCGACAGTAATAAAATATTACAAATTCAACAATATTTGAATAAAATATATATAATAAAGTAAACGTTTCGGTCCTTGGTTTGGACCCTCCTCAGTACATATAGCTGGTCGAGTGAAATGCAGTGGTCACAAGTAGTCAAAAATGCAGTTATTCCGCTCTCCGATTATGAGAGTGTGGATCTCGTATCCGCAACGTGACTGTTACCTTAATTCCATAAAAAGAAATAAATTAAACAAATATATATAGTCATACCTTAAAAAGTGATCACAAGAGTTACCTGACAGTCAAATTGATAAGATATACGACACCATCTCTCCGCGTAATACAATAAGTATTACGCGGCATTTTTGACTACTTGTGACCACTGCATTTCACTCGACTAGCTATATGTACTGAGGAGGGTCCAAATCAAGGACCGAAACGTTTACTTTATTATATATATTTTATTCAATTTTTGTAATATTTTTTATTACTGTCGCCCGTCCATCGTCGCGAACAAGCTCTCATTTGCCTTGTTTTGTTTATTTATCGTTATTGAGAGCGTTATCTTTGTTATTTTGGCAGAATATACCGTACATCTGATTTATCAATCAAACATTTTTCGAAATTCGTAACGCCAAAATGAACCGTATAGCCTCTACATCTCACAGCACGAAGCTATAACAGTTTCACAATTTCCACTTAACTTACAGTAATTATTTCTATAAATATTTATAACATAAATTAAAAACTACTTTAATAATATTGATGATAATTATTTACACTTTATTTTAAAATATTTATTATAATCTTTTATTTTCCGGACATTATAATAATATTTACAAAATATTCAACGTATATATTTTCAAAATATTTAAATCTTTTTTATAAATATTTTATAAATATTTTGTGCTGTCTGGGAGTTTAGCGCGCTCGGCTGTTCTTTTTCTGACGGGCAGATGCTTGCACGCTTTTTTCGCATTTCTGTCACTCGGATCTATACGGCAAAAACAACAATTTAAGCGACATTATACACTTGTGAAATTTTGCTGCAAATATGTTTCAAGAGTCTAACACACTCGACTGCTCTTTTACTCACGGGCAGATGCTTGCACGTTCTTTTCACGTTTCTGCCGGTCGAATCTGTACGGCAAAAACAACAATTTAAGCGACATACACTTGTGAAATTTTGCTGCAAATATGTTTCAAGCGTCTAGCACACTCGACTGCTCTTTTTCTCACGGGCAGATGCTTGCACGTTCTTTTCACGTTTCTGCCGGTTGGATCTGTACTCAAAAGATACTTCCATATTGTTTTCACATTTCTGCTACATGTTTACTTTTAACAAATAGTATAAAATTTCACAGTAGCTTCTTACAGCAGACTACTGCAATAGTACAGTAAGTACTCGTTCAATCACAGATATTATGCACTTTTGTCGCAATTCTGGACTGATTTCTTGCGCACTTCTTCGGGACGCATCTGAACTAGCAAACTGGTTACCAGGGATCTTTATCGACACGACACATGCACAGCAATGATATGAAAGGTCTTGCAAGAAGAGGCATGTCGTAGGTCAACACACCGGCGAGGATTATAACAAAGCACGATTTGACACCGTCTCAAAATGACACGGATTTTTTGCATCATGCATATGTCACGGTTTTGAGCAAATTATTGTAATCCATGCTCATGAACTCTGGTCGTTGGCAAATCGGGGTTTTACTATGGTACATGCAATATTGTGACGGTGTCAAATCGTGCTTTGTTATAATCCTCGCCGGTGTGTTGACCTACGACATGCCTCTTCTTGCAAGACCTTTCATATTATTGTGTGTCGTGTCGACAAGATCGTCAAGTCTTCTCGCAGAGAGTAGATATTCATTATGTACGCATGGCTCTGTATTCCATGTTTTTCAGACCGAATGGTGAGTTTCCTAAGGGATCTTTTTAATATCTCAACATTAATTAAACAAATTTACAGATATGGATCAATTGGTCTATGTTTCTGATACTTTGAATCAGTAAACTCACCATATGGTACGGAGAACGTGTAACTTAATTTCTGTAACTACCGCTGAAGATGGCTCAAAACTGAGCCGAAACGTACGGATCGATGTAATGTATCAAAACGACGAATAAATCACTTATTTCTGATATTACGCACTGTGATCTGCGTCTGACCCTCATAGCCTTCTCCTATTTTAATCTCGAGGGTCCTCGTATTATTTTATTTATTATTTTGACTTTTCATTGATAAAATTTTATTATGTTCTTTGAAGGAGTATAAATTCTTTTTTCGAGTACATAATAAAAACTCTTTCTAAAATTTGTACATTTTAAGACTATTATCAAGAAAATATTTTTGCTTAAAGACAACCGTTACTTACTAAAAAAAAAGGTAAATTGAGTAATCGCTTTTTTAAGCAGTAGAATTGATATTTTCCTGTGTATGCATGTGCACACATATGTACATACGTACGCACAAAAAAAATTTCTATGTTGTTAGAAAATTTTATTTCTATTTAAAAAAGGCGAGAAACTATATCATCGCGCTTAGGACAGGGGCCCGGCGTTACGCGCCGCTCGTGCGTAATCATCGCCGCTTGTAGTAAACAACTGCCCGCGCGCCAACCGCGGGGCGGCCGCATCTCGCCGCGCGCTTGGATTTGGCGGAGGGCGGGCTAATACGTCAATTTTTAATCATTAATAACTCGTCAACTATTGCGAAAATTTCAAAATGGTACATGACTTTTCGACTCAGTTTGGCTCGCTCTATCTAAATATGAGAAAAGTACCAAGAATTCTGGGGCACCCTGTATACAGTAGCGCAACTCCTCTGATTTCGTGTTGGCCAAAACGGATTGCGCATGCGCAAAATAAAGCATTATTTCTGTCTCTTTTCTTCTTACTGTCTTTCCTTTCCTAACGGATTTAGAGGCACATTTAAATGCCTAAGGCATTAAAGTGCTATAGACAGCTATAGAGTGACTTGATAAAAGTCGGAAAAAAATGTGTAAATTGTGTGATTGTAAAGTGTGTGATTGTGAAGAGATTTGTGAAGTGATTGTGAAGTGATTTGTGTGTTGGAAGTATAGAAAGGAAAGTTAACCTGTATAAATTTTATACAGGTTTCCTTTTCTTTGAGAGCACTTTGATCTTAGCTTTGTTTCAGATTTTTTGCTACGAGAAGAAATTAGAAAATGGAAAAAAACTATTAAAGGCGTTAAAAAAGAAAGTCATTGGTGTGCAGTGACAGTATGTATGAGCACCATAAATGTAGAAAAACGACACTTCTTCCTTTTTCCAAAAAAACATGATAGGTACAATACTATTTTAATAATTGTTTACATCATTATTTCATTATTTGCGTAATTTAATTAATTATTCTGACATACACAGGTGGTTGGCATGGGTTCAAGCATGAAGAAGATTGGATTTAATACCAAAAGGCTCCGAGTATGCTCACGCGCAATTGTCGATTGTGCCATGTACATTTTGAAGAAAATCAGTATAAAATCGTCAAAAGTCGAGCTCGCCTTCATCCAGATGCTGTACCAACAAGATGTTTAGAGTTTACCAATAATAAGTAAGTTTTCATTTATATTAGTTTTAATTACTCTTTATT
The DNA here is from genome assembly GCF_048541705.1 of Temnothorax americanus. Lineage (NCBI taxonomy): Eukaryota > Metazoa > Arthropoda > Insecta > Hymenoptera > Formicidae > Temnothorax > Temnothorax americanus. The sequence goes on along the minus strand of NW_027509272.1, from coordinate 280,284 downwards.
TGGAAAAATCTAGTTTTGATACTTAAAAATATTTTTGATAGTAATATAAAATGATTAAAAATAAATTATTTTTTACAGCAGTACTACAGCTTCTACAGTATCAACAGATGTCCCATACAGCACAGGGACATCCTGAGCTTATACTGAGAATATCGCAACAGTAAGTTCCGTATATCCTGGGGATTTACGAGATCCCGACTGCGATATACTATGGGAAATGCTGGGCAAGTTCCTATGTCCCGCATGATTTGATCAATAGTAAATCCTGAGGATATCTCGCAGTATGCGCAGAGGATGGGAACGGTCAAGGCTCAGTAGCTCATGTATACACGCATACATTTACGCATCATTGCGTGCGCGTGCTCATATGTGTTGGATTAGGTTAGGTACGTGTACATACACGCGGGAAAGAGGAATGCCTTCTCACTCAAAGTTGCACAGAAAATTGGAGTATACTCGGTACGCGTGTTCCGGCCTTCTTTTACAATGCATAATATCGAGCATTACAAAAAGAGATGGAACACACACTAAATATGCTTCTATATGCGTGCAACTTCGTATGAAGCATTTCTGTCTCCATGTATATCTTTCAATAAAATTTCACGAGAATGTGTAATTTTATTCAAAAATACGTGTACCTAATCTAACCCAATAAAATTTCAAGTATCCATAAAATTTTATTTAAAGGTTAGATTAAAGGACTCTAAATATGCAATTAACAAATAGATTTATTTTATATATAAGAACGTTATATAAAAACATTTCTTTCTTTAAATGTATTTCATTAGCCTTTATTGCTATATATTATCTTTGGTCCGGCTATTGCAGTAATGCACTGATCCCACTGATACAAATCTGGTATTTTTTCCTTTCAGGATCAATTTTCTTCATCTTGATTTTCTTCTCGGTTCTCTTCTCTGTTCTCTTCTTGGTTATCTTCTTGATTATTGTTTATCTTTTGTCTGTTGAAACGCTCAGGAGCATGGGCTAACCATATTTTAATTGGCGCTGCAATTTGATCGTCGGAAACATCTGAATGTGATTTTCGAATCACACCTAAAAAATAAGATATTTGTATTACTTCTGTAAAGTTTCTTGACAATTTCAAAGTAATATGGTTATAGTATTGTAACAAATGTTATACATATTTATAATATTACAAAAATATTGTATAAGTCATGAGTTACAGATTTAACAATAATAAAACAATGAAGATTGCTTTTAAATATTGAACTTACTCATAATAACTTTGCATATATGCAAAGTTGAAAAAATTTCTTTCTTTTTGGTTCCAAGCCAACTATATTTTGTAGCTAGTTCATTCGAAAATATGCGTCTCATTAATCGAATGCAAAAAGTTCTCATATTGCCACTCCTTGCGCGACACAATTGTTTAATCTAAAATAAATTCCAATTTGCATTAATATGTTGTAATTATATAAATAAGAAATATAACTGTAATACCACAATATTATTTTCTAACAGCTATTGTTAGTGTACATCCACGGTAATCGATTCTGTCCCTCAGACAATTTTCCAAACTGAGAAGTCACCATTATCTTTCTACATGCTTGTAGTTCATGATTAAAGTAACGACTAGAGCTTATTGCTCGTTACGTTAAACATGAACTGTAAGTATGTAAAAAAATAGCGACTTTTCAGTTTGGAAAATTGTCTGAGGGACAGAATCGATTACCGTAGGTGTACGATCTTCTAAAATAAAGAGACCGTTATCGATTTAGATTTTTCAGTAAAAAAATATTTATAAATATATATTTGTTACAGTAATATGAACGTTGACCTACCAGTTCATTTCGATAACCTTCATCATTTTGTAGCTTATCTTCTAAAATATCCAATTCGGTTTGATTTTTCAATGGAAAATCTTTTGTTGTATCCATGTTTTCCTGTTTTTTGTCAATAATATCAAATGACAATTTATCTGCGATAAGCTTTACGCTTTTTTAAATCTTCTTTTTCGTTGTATACGATGCAATATTTTGAACACTTTTTTCTTTATTGGCGTTATAATTGTTACGAGAATTTTTTTTCGTTATGTCATACGATGCAACATTTTGATCGTTGTTCTCTTTATTGGCGTTATCTTCAACACCAATGTAGTTAATTTCTATAATACAAATATAAAATTATGTTATTAAAATATTTCTTTTCACTGTATTATTACAATTCACTAGCTGTGTTTCTATTAATACTTTTAATAGAAACACAGCAGTGAATTATAATGATATTTATTAATCCTCTTACCTTTTCGTGGCCTGCCCACTTTATTTTTCGACATACATTGTGTTATCTCGTGACAACGTTTTTTAGGAAAAGTTGGGAGCTCCGAAACAAAACTGTCATCAGATTCTTCTTCTTCATCGTTACTCGAATCAATAGGTTTTGCGGCTCTAACTTTTCTTGATTTTTTCAAGAATTCTTCTTTTTCGGTGCCAGAGTTCAAATCAGATGTATCTTCGGCCTCTTTTAACTTCTTCATTGCTCTTACGTAAAAAACTGCAACAAAATAATATAATTAAAATAAAATTGTATTGTTTTAAACTATATTGTTAAGGAATAGCAACATATACAAAAATAATACATTCACTAAAGACATATAACGTCGCTTACCAAATGTCCCAAATATCTTTTTTATAGAATGGCTCGCCCACGTTGATTCCGGCTCTATCATCTGCTTGATTGCTTTATCATAACTCTTGTTATTTGTGAAATTAGGCCAAAGGGCACTTCGTAGATCTTGACTTAACCAATTTGTAGGGATAACTTGTAGACCATCCATAAACTCTACGACCGCATAACACGTCTTTTCGGTCATTCTTTGTCAATAAACATACAATTTATGTTTCCATATGAATTAATGGAAAAACTGCATATTTTTCATCTTCATAAGGTAATTTTACATATTTGTTTATAATGTTATGTAATGGCCACGATTTTAAATTGGACTGTGAGCACACGATATAAGTACCAAGTAGCGACGAAGGACAAGGAATATTATACAGATCTTCTTTATCTAAGAATTCGTGACCTATGATCATTGGAATATTTCGTTCTGTACAAAAAGCAATATTTTGTACTGATACAATGGCACCACATGTTAAGCCACAACAATTATCCGCTAATGACCCAGCTTTTAATGTTATTCCCTTGTACTTAGATTGGTCTCTTTCGATTCATTTCTGTTAAAATATAATATGTACTTATACAATGAGTCAATATCAACACATAAATATCATAAATGCAGAAAATCATATTTTAAATGCAAATATTTTACAGTTATTTAAAAAACGAAATTTTTAACTGTGAAATATTTGTATAATATTTGCAATGTCGGGATATTTACTTGGAGACTATTTGAAGAGTCACAAGGCCGGGATTAAACACCAAAGAATGTCTTTGGACGAATGACAGATGTCACGGAATCTGTGCTGCAACAAAATAAGAAATTAATTAATGCGTACTAATAATGTACATTAAAGGCTGCATTCACTGCCAAAATATAAAGGCCAAAATTTGCTGCCAATACTAAAATTCTATAACATACGTAACGTAAACTATACATTTTTAGTACTGACAATGATCTTCGGAACAACCAAAATTGTCGAGTTATATAGAAAATGCGGTAAAGCCTCTTTACGCAAACCGGTGATTTTCCGAGCACCCGACATATAGGTTACGTTCTGTCTCACAAATAATGCTCATTCAATCCAATCAATATTGGCTCTCGTTCCCCAGCAGGAACGTTATGGCCATACGAATAATGCGCATAATGCATTTTTTATTCTCGTAATAATCAGTGAACAATAATAAGGCCGGATATATGCTTTATGCGCATCATGCGTGACACGGAACGCATTTCATATTACAATTCCAATTGTCTAATTACTGAAATGTATATTATACGTACCACAAAACTTTTCACACTGGATTTCACAAACACACTGTTGCTACCGGTACGCAAACACACTGCTCTATGCAGGAATAGCGGATCATAGATCAAAAGTCAGCAGCATAACCAACAATGGCCAAGCAAGAAGAAACCGAAACAAAAAACATAGCAGATGGCGCTGAGATTATTGTAAACGCGATCAAGTAACATTATTTTAAAAAGATAAAATAATAAATTATTAATTATTAATTTATTATTAATAATTAAATTAATAATTAATTGTATTAATAAATTTTTTAATTGTATTTTATTACATTAATTATTAATTATTTTATATATTAATAAAGATAATATCGTAATCTTACAATCACGTTGACCGTAGCCTATATATCAAGATATATATAATATCAACAACCTGTTCTCACCGTTCTCTGGATAGAATTGTAACACTGCTCTTGCGCTTCTTGACAGACATGCATACAACGTTGATAAGAAACGATATAAACGTCTTGTAGGATTGTGCAAAGTTTTGCTTGCATAGCACAACCACAAGCGCAGAAATACTGACAGCCCCATCAAACGTACCAGCTTTAAATGGCAATCCTTGACCTAAAAAATAAAATAATGTATTAATATGATATTATGGCTACGGTCAACGTGACACTACAAATGCTTCGAAGCATTCCTCTTCTCTTTTCTTTCAATGAAGAAAGAAGGAGAAGAAGAACGCTCCAAAGCATTTGTATCACGTTGACCGTAGCCTATATATCATTCATCGCACAAAATTTTTTAATTGCAAATCGGAAACGTACCTCGAGTTGAGCTCTTCTGCGATCAACGAAGTCGGGATCGAACGTGTCAGTCGTCACTTTCTGCCAAGCGTAGAGAACCTTCTTTTCCGGCAGCGATAGTAGATGGGTGCGTTCAGCCGATACTCCGCTAGCCTAGCAATCGTGAGCAGTCGCTCGTTTCCTCTCCTTTTAATCCATTGGGTCAAAGGAGAGGAAACGAGCGAAAACGAGCGACTACTCACGATTGCTAGGCTAGCGAAGTATCGGCTGAACGCACCCAATGTAGGGATACGAAATCTTTAGATAAGCACGAAGCAATTCAATTCAGTATATCGCCGGCACGATTACGGTGTTACTGCCGTTTCGCGTACGCGCGTATGCGCGCGTTGTCGCACCTTACCTCGCGACGCGTAATAAAGAGTCACACGATCGGTCTCGCTCCGCGCGTACTACCGTGTCTCTCGATCGATCGAGATAGGTTAACTGATCAGATGATGAACTGACTGACAGGATAGCGCTCTAAACGAACGCACTGTCTGCACTGCACTGCACTGCGACACTAACGCCGCTAGCCGCCAGTGTCGAAAAAGTGAAAGTGACGTTCTCTGTTTGTTACATGTATGTTATAAAGAAAAGCGGTTGACGGAGACGACGTATCTTAAAAATAAATTTTCGCATTTGGACTTTGCGTCGCAATATCTCCGCTCGTAGGGCACGTAGCGGAATATTATGAGAGAAACCCCCCCCCTAATTGGACCCCAAGCTATCGATCAAGCCTACTTAGAACTTGATCCGTTCACTCGTTATCGAGATCTCAACATCTCGGGTACTCGCAACCCGTCGCGTCGCGTAAAAGAGTCACGGTCGGTCTCGCTCCGCGTGTACTTGGCGCGAGACACTACCGTGTCTCTTGATAAAGATAATAAAACATATATATCTAATTGTTTATTTCGTAATTAAGATGCGTGGATAAAAGCGTATCAATCCTGTGCATATACGAATCAGTAGCACTTCCTGAGTAAATCCTGAGAATATACGAGCACGAATGAACACGTACGTATTAGTTTTATATCCTGCGTCAATCCTGTGCATATACACGTACGCGGATATCCTGAAAAGCGATATTCTCAGGATGACCCTAGGCTGATACGGATGATCGTAGTATGATCAGTATCAAAATGGGATGATACTCAGGATATCGTGTGAGGTATGGGAAATGTTTTTTACGTACAAGTTTACTTTTCCTTGCATGGAGCATGCATCCAAAATTTTGTCATATTCTATATTGTATTATATTCGGTTAAGAATGAGGCAAAATGCGCACCAAGAAAACTTAAAAATGCCAAAACACAATCTCGTAAAAAAAAAAATTTCTAAATGGACCAAAACTTAAAATATACTTTACTTTTTTCAATGCAGTTCTATGTTTTTACCCTTGGTCCTTTATACACGTATAGTTGCGGTAAGGAGTAGTTGCAACACTTAAAAAAACTAAACTTATTTTTAAAAAGCTATAAATATAACTTACAACTATAACTTATTTTTCTAAACTTATTAAAAAACAAAGTGTCACAACTACTTCGACCGCTACCCAACAGGATCTTCTATACACATACAATCACTTCTATGTTCTATTTTCTATTATTTATTCAATGTTTCACTCAAATATATTTATTTTATTTCATATTTTTCTTCCTCAAGTGTTTGCAATATAAAAATTTAGATTAATCGTAATACGCGTGCGTCTGCCACTTCTGTAGATCGCAGCGCCGCCCTTATGGATACAAGTCGAAATAATTTATGGGTCGTCAGATGAACTCCCCCCACCACCTTCGTTTCAAGACCTGTATGTAAGACCGTGGTCCATACTATATGTCGATGACCTACTCTCTCCGGCCATTTTGCATTGGTGACGTCACGACCGCCAATCCCAATAGTGAGGGCCGAACTTCCTCGATGTCGATATTTCTAGGGGTCGATTGTGTATCTTGAAACGAGGTGAAAATTACAAAAGTGAACAAATTTTACTAGATTTCGACAAATAAAATCGTAGATAATTTCGCTAGTGAATTTCCTCACTTTTGTAATTTTCACCTCATTTCAAGATACACAATCGACCCCCTAATCCTGTTTTCTATGTGTTTCCTATTGACCTCAGATTGTCTCCCTTGAAACCAAGCAAAATTGATCTGATGCATTATTTTCTATCGCCAAAAGCAGGCGAGTTATTCAGGTGGCCTGTTTTAGATGCCTCACTCTGTAACTCTGTATATACTTTTTATAATGCCGTCGTGTGTATTTATAAAAAGTGTAAAAATACATCATACATTATACATAAGACATCAAATAATTAATAAAAAAATTTCGACAGAAAATAATACAATAAAACATAAAAAAAACTGACAAAATTTTCAAATAAAAAGTAATTTAAGTTAAGTAATTTTTAATATATCTTCTTGTTGGAAAGATGCTTTGTGCGAGTAGAGCACTCGCGCCCTTCCAGAGGGCACTGCGTGGCGCAGCAACGCTAGAGCTCTAGATTATAAGAGTAGCGCAAAAGTCGGACATGTTGGTACTAAAAGGGCGCGAAAAATTTGAACGAGACATGTAAACCGTTTTCCGCTCACTGCCAATATGGAACATTTATAGTATACGTAACATATGTAAATGTATTATAAATTTGTTTTGTGGTATGTACATATCTATTTGCAGTGAATATTGAAACGCAGTAATTATTATATTTTTAATGCACTCTGTATGATATTCAGGATAATGAAATAAAAAAAGTCTTGAAATTTTATAATTTTATTTTGAATCACATATAAATTATATTGTATCTTTGTACTTATGTTGTGTCTTTGGTATGTTTATATATATATATATATATATATATATTGTACTTATATTTAATGTTTATTACATTATATGTTATCACAAGTGTAATTACTTGTTTACAGCATTTCTCATGCCAACGCTCTTGCTTCCACACTTCGAAGATTTATTACAAACTATTGTATTGTTAAATTTACGCACGATGAAATGAATGCGCGAAAAAAGATATGCTTTCAGGATATGCTTTCCAACAGAATGGCACGGTGGAAATTTGTATATAATACAAAGCGGCAGCAACGTTTCTAACATTTCAGAGAATGTAACTACACCTGATAGAATTTCTTCTTCACGTTTTCGAAATATGAACTCTGCATTTTGTAAAAAACAATAAACCAATTCGCTACTAAATATTAGCCCTGAATTTTTGTCAAAAGTGTCTGGTCGAGAGTAATTGCTTAGATTAGTGAAAACCTGTGCACGAGAAATATCACACGAAGTAGATTTCAATAAAGCCGATTTGCACGTTTCGCATCGTATGCGATGCCTATTTATAACCGTTTGTACAACTGCTCCACTAAGTTTATATAAAGATTGACCTTCTTCTTCTGTAAATCAAGTATTTGTTTTCATTATGAAAAATGTACAATTATAAAGCATCAATGAAACCTATATACTGCAGTAAAAAAAAATTTTATATTACTTCGTAACAGTCGAAGATATTGAGATATCTGAAATTTCGAAATAAAGATTTTATTTATATACCAGATAAAACTGAACCAATCAATTCCAGATCCATATAAATAGATGTAGAGACATCCGTTGTATTTCGTAAAGAGCTGTTCTCAGGACTTACATTGTCTAAAGTGGGATAATAATATTGAACAAGTTATACAAAATATATGACAATAAACACAATAATTATGGGCATTTATGTCATGTCTAGTTGCAGAAAATCTTACTTTCAATAAATTGATTAGGGCTAACGTTCTCGTCGCACAAACTACTTCCGTAGGTAAAATCAGGTAGATCTGAAAACATTAAAGAATGTTCAGTGTCTATTTGTAGTAAGCAAAATAGTATTAACATCAGTTTCTAAATGTACATACCTATTTTTGTCGACGAACTTTGTCGTGTCTTCAAGTACTTAAAGAGGAAATCAGTATCTTCTGCCTCAAAATTACCATTTTTATTTGGTTTAAAATATTGTGCTGCAGATATCATTCTAAGTGCACTTTTGAATTCCTTCGGAGTTGGAACTGGATTCTTTCCTCTAATCATAGAGAATAAATTTTTCGTCCGATTCTGCGAACCCATTCGGCTCTCCGAACTGAATCAGTTGGTAACCAATGTAACATTTTTCCTGTACCTTGCTGCGAAAAGCAACCGTCTGCACTACACTGGCGGCATTTTGTACAAAATAATTTTTTCGCATTCCTTTCGTCACACACAATCGGAATCAGACCACAATCACCACATCAAACAGGTTATGTTGTCCTCGTGTGTCTTTGCCATGTCGAGAAAGAGTGAGAAAGAGCATGGTGTAGAAAGAGATAGACAATACCGACATGGCGGTCGACCAATAGGAATACGCGGTTGTCGGCATTCGCAAGGATCAAAGGTTTCGGACTTTTGCGCTACTCTTATAATCTAGAGCTCTACAGCAACGCGGGCGCGCACGCCGTACGAAGCGACTGACGAGAGTCTGAGCTCATCGCGTGCACATTGCACACGTGTCTAAGGGCCTAAACAGAATGGCTGTCTTATAACCTTAAGGCAGTGTTTTATGCCTTAAGTCTTTGTCTTATGTAACGCACAATACTGTGTTAATGTTTCCTGTCTTGTGTAGTATACGCGACGTATAACTACACAAGACAGGAAACATTAACACAGTATTGTGCGTTACATAAGACAAAGACTTAAGGCATAAAACACTGCCAAGACAGCCATTCTGCTTAGGCCCTTATTTATACGGTGTTTTATACTGTGTGTAGAGATAGGCTGAGTTTCCACTGAACGCGTCACGCGTCACGCGTCGCGTCGTCCGAGTTGAACCAATCAAAACATCCCATTTTGATCCCGTCACAAGAATGTAATGAAATGGGATGTTTTGATTGGTTAACTTGTGACGACGCGACGCGTGACGCGCTCAGTGGAAACTCAGCCATAAAGTCGAAAATAAAGAGTTATAATAATAGCAGATAGAGAAGTCGTTCGTTATCAATCACCACCGCCATCTCGATCCCTGCGGAGAGCATAATTCCAACACTTCTATACGTTTATTATGCGTTCATTGTTTCTTATACGTGTTTATGTATCTGTTATATTTGTTTATTCATATTTATGTGTTTGTATTTATTATTTTTTAAAAAATATAATCATAGTAATTATAGTTATACACAAAAAATCTTTCATTAAAACCCTTTCTTGCCTGAATCTTCGTTTTATTGTTAATATCCATTTGAATTATACAAGGTGGCGGAATCTTGTCACGCTCTCTTATTGGTCAGTAGAAATGCCTGCGCCGTAGCACACCTTGTTACTTAAGCTGGATGCACAATGAAAAACACAGGCAACAGGAACAGGCAATAGGAACAGAATTTCTAACGTTGGATTTCTATTCTCTGTTGCTTGTATCTGACCAATCACAGTGATTTGATTTTAGCTGTGATTATAGTTAGGTAGTAGTACAGGCAATAGAAAATAGAAATCCAACGCATTGGAAATTCTGTTCCTATTGCCTATTCTTGTTGCCTGTACCTTTGTATTGTGCATCCAGCTTTACATCATGTGCAGGTAATGGAAGATTGTGTATCTCTGTTATTCTACATATGTTGTTTTGTGGCTAACTATATTGTACTAAATAAGTCCTTTGTTTTATTCGGATTTATTCTTATTTAAGTAACATTACGTATTTTTCTAAGATGACAAAAAAATGCTTGATATGTAAAATAGAAGCATCTCCTAATTCTATTCGTAGTTTTCACATGTAAGTATCTACATATTAATATTTCTAACCTCAAAATTTAATTATAATTATAAATTAAATTAAATTTAATTATAATTTTCAATATAAAACAGGTTTCCCAAAAATAAATTATTAAGAAAAAAATGGATGGATGCTATAAATTTATCAACAACTCCAAACTTCAAAACTACATATATATGCAGCGACCACTTTGATGACAAATTATTTCATTATTCTGATGAATTAAGAAGCAGAAAACGACTACGACCAGAAGCTGTTCCTGAAAACATAAATTTAAATCAATCTTATTTGTTAACAGAGAATGTTGCCAAAGAGTAACGGATAGAGTATTAGTTAGCAGTATTAATAAACCTGAAAATAATATATTAAAAGAGAAAAATTTAAAATTAAATAAAGATTGTGATAAAGAAACTAAGATATGTGAAGAAAAGATGCCTGTGAATTGTTTTGATAAAGGCTCTTTAAATGGGCAAATTTGTTCATATGAACCAAATAATAGTAGTGTAAGCAATGACTCAAACAGTAAAAAAAGGTAATTAATTGTCTTTTACAGTAATAATAAAGTATATATGTGAATTATCATACATATAATATAGATAATATTATTACAAAATAGTACAATATAAATACTTAATATTTTTATTTTTAATGCAATTACATTATATATAAATTAAAAGAAATAAAATTTTAGGAAAAATGTATTTACGCAGAAAAAAGTTGTAAAAAAAGTTCGTTTTATGAATGGTTTTAAAACAGAATATATATTTCGAGAAGACTTCGTTTCTGATGAAGCTTGGAATCGATTCTTAAGATTCACAACTTATAAAAAATCGAAAATGGCAGCTGCACATAACAAAAACTCACGCAAAGGAAAAAAAAATAAAAAATTTAAAAGTTTTGATAAAAGAGAAGAAAAAAGAGAAGAAACTCCTTGTGAAGTAAAATTTACTTCCACTCTAAATGTTTTTCTGTAAAATAACAAATATCATATCTTTGAACATAATTACAGTGAAAGTAAAAGTTGGTATTCTCCTGAATACGCAGAAGAAATCATTAAACATACAGCTGGTTCAATTTTTCATATTTTAAAACGTAAAAATTCACTGTAAAAAATGCTGTGAACTATTACTATTAGATGGAGCCAATAGTACTTTTAAATTTAAATTAACAATTTTAAAAAATCATGGAGGCTTGAATTTTGCATCTGATGATGTAAATTTCATTTGCAAATGTATAGAAAAAATCATACGTTAATGTAAAAATTTATTAGCTAAAAACATAAATACAGTATTAATTACTAAAACATTAGAAATTTTTCCAAGTACAATTTTCGATAATAATAAACATTATCTCGAGCAAGACTTTTTTATGGACCACCATAATCAATTAATTTTACTTATAATACAAAAACATATAGATATTCGTTTAAAACACGAAAGCAATATTTTACAAAATCAAACACAAAGAATACAAAGGCAAAATAATAAGCTCACGATTTTCAGTAGGCAATAGCAAAATTTTATATTTTTCTAAATATTTAATAATGTGCATATTATATTGTTTGTACTAAAATTTTTGTGTTAAATAATAAAAGACTGATTTATTTAACTATTTCATATATAATTAACTAACATTGTATAAATATGTAATAAATTTCTTTTATTATTATATATATTGAGTATATTTATATACAATTCCATATTCAAAAAATTAGAAACTTGCATATTATTAGTACATATGTACATACATATTTAAAACTAGCGAATAATTATTTTAAAAAATATATAAATTTGTATTATAAAATTATTTATTGTGTATGTGTGTGTATACATGTGTATGTGTCTGTATACGCGAAAACAAAAGAACATCTGTGTGTGTGTGTGTATATGCGCGTGTGGGTGTGTATGCGCGTAGGTGCGTATGTTGCGTGCGTGGGTGAGTGGGGGGGGGCTTAAAACAAAAAAAAGCCGCGACATTTTCATCCCCGAAAAATTTGCAACATTTTGGTACCAATTTCGAGAGAATCGGCCCATAAATGTGAAAGTAGTTCGCGTACATACAGACAGACAAACGATGTGACTTATTATATACTAGCGTTTCGGCCCGCGCTTCGCGCGGGCCTCAAAGCTGGCGCGTGGACCTCAAAGCTAGGAAACTATAAATCTATAAAGGCTTAGCCCCGGAGGACATATGTAATAAAACACGCAAATAGGTGCTAGCGTATATTTACATTTAACGCCAATAGATTTCCGCATCACCTTTAAGGTACTATTGTAAATGCGTTTCTTTTTTTAGTGGTTTCCCCAATAGTAGGCCTATTCCACTATAAAAAAAAATTTTGGTACCAATTTTGAGGGAATCGATCGCAATTTACTTTTTTGACATTTCAAAACGTACTTCGTACTGCACACTTACACTCATGCTAAAAATTAATTATTATTTGTAAAATTATTTTTACAATTTTAATATTTATAATTTTTTATGTAATTTATTTAAAAATTAATTAAATATATATTTTATTAACATTTTAATTATCTATATTATATTCATTTATACAATTTTATAATTTTTCAATTTATAAAATTTCTCTGTATATTACATTTTTTGTAAAACATTTTTTACTTCTTTTTATTAGATGTCCTTGATTGCTTAATTCATCAATCTTAATTTTTACACTTTCTTTTCTGGTTGCTCTAGAAAATGCCACATAAAGTTGACTATGAGCAAATACAGGATGTAGCAAATAAATCCCAACTTTTTCTAAACTTTGTCTTTGTGATTTATTGATTGTCATAGCAAATGACACTCGAATAGGAAACTGTCTTTGTTTAAACTTAAATGGCAGTTCACTTCACTTGTAATTAAATATATCCTTGGAATAAAGGCAATCTGTCCTCGAGCAGGACCAGTTAGAACCTCTGCATAAATTAGATTATTTTTCAAATTAGTAACAATAAATCTTGTGCCATTACAGAGTCCTTTTTTAGTATTTAAATTTCTTAATAGGATTATTGTAGCACTGACTTTTATTTTAAGTCGATGAACTGGCATTTCAGAAGGTGTCAGAGAGTTTAAAAACTCAGTTAAAAAATTCAATTGCTCTTGTGGATCATCAAATACAATAGAGTCAATTGAGATACTCTTTTTCTTCTCCTTCCATTAGACAAAAAATTTCGTCATTAATTTTGAATATATCCTCATTCTTAAGACAAAGAATCGTTCGATCTGGATTTTTTTAAATCTGTTCCATGCGGTGATTCTATCACCAAAAATTTCAGCAATAAGAGATTCTTTTGATATAAAATTCTGGGGAATTTCAATTGTATCGAGATGTAGTCCATCCGTATTTGATAATTTACCATCTCCGAGTTGCATTAGCCAATTGCAAATTCTTTTTCTTCCCCAGTTCTCATATTTTGCTTTAGTTTAACCTGAGTTACATTCCTCCATATAGAACTGTATTTTACAGTCGACTCAATTATGGCTGCTTTCTGTGCATGTGGCACTACGGGAAGATTTTGTTTAAAATCTCCTGCAAATAAAATTACTTTTCCTCCAAATAGTCGAGAATTTTTCATTAAATCTCTGTTATGTGTTGACAATCTGGTTGGTGTTGTGCGAATGAGATTAAGAATGTCAGGAATGATGAAGAAGCGTAAAGAGCAAAAAAGTTTAACACAAAGAATTTAGGAACAGCATAAACATAGATCACAAGAATGAATGGTGCGTAGATCAAAGATGTTTAATATGAAAGACGTAGAAAAATCAGGAACGTAGAACGCAGGATGAATGGCGCGCAGATCAATGATGTTTTTCGCGCAGGACGCAGGAAAAATCAGAATCGTAGATCGCAAGGATGAATGGCGCGCAGAAAAATCAGGATCGTAGATCGCAAGGATGAATGGCGCGCAGAAAAATCAGGACTGAGTTAAATCTGTAAATAACAAATCCAAATAATTTAAAAGTCTCAAAAAAGGTGTATCAATTCGTCATTCGGCGTATTCGGTGTATCAACGTAATTCAGCATTATGATAAACTCAAAGCGATGTATCAAAAACATCATTCGAAATCTCTTTACAGTTTCGAACTATTCGTCATCAGCGGTGTATCAAAAAACATTCATTCGAAATCTCCTTACAGTCTCGAACTGTTCGTCATCACGTAAGAGGTCTGAATCTTACATCGCAGTCTCGAACTGCTCGATCACCTTTAAAGGTGTACGCAAGAACATTCGTTGTCCTTCACCAATAATATAAAGCTGATCGCAAAAAGCTACGCGGTAATCACGCAACATCGTGTTGCCCGTCATGACCTCGAACGTATGAATCCGCGGGTAACTCAATCGTAGTAAAGCTTACTCTTACCTTTAAACTTCTATCTACCTTCTTACGTATAAAGACGACGAATTCGAATAATCCGCTATGACTCCATCATTCGAGCAATCCGCTATGACTCCATCGAATCTCCTTTCGAAACTCCCTTCGAAATGTCTCCGTCGAATCTCCTTTCTCCGTCGAATATCCTTTCTGTACGTCTCCGTCGAATCTCGCACTCCACTCTTTCGAACTCGCACTCTTTCGAACTCGCACTCTTTCGACTTTATCCCTTTTATCTTTCGTTACGATATTTTCTTTTTCAAAATAGTTTGCGATATCGGAGAGAGAAGTAAGCAGACAGACAAAAAAAAACAACAACACGAGAAATTCATCGTTGCTAAAATCGATTCTCTGAAGCCGCGTTCGTTGATCGTCACGCTTTCCTCGATCGCGCTCGCGACGTCCAAACCGACGTTAAAGCGGCGTTAATTTCGAAACATTTCCGCCCGCCTTCGACGACAGAGTTGGCGAACAATTTTCGTCTGGATTGAATGGCAGAACACAAAGCTTGGCAATGGGTCGTTTAAAACTTGAAGAGGCTGTGCGAAGGGTTACTACTCTTGTTAATCCGTCAGGTCCTGGATGAAGTTTCGTGACTCTGCCTAAAGGCCACTTGGATGGCGGGTAACGTTCGTCGGTCATGAGAACTAAAGATCCCTCTTTTATATCATTAGAAGGATGATACCACTTTGATACAGCCAGATATCTTTGGAGACATTCCACTGACCATCGTTTCCAAAAACAGTCAATCTTCTTTCTTAACAGCTGCCATCTATTAAGACGAGTCTCAGGTTCAGACGATAATTCCGGTTCTGGAATAGTCGTGAGTGATTCCCCTATCAGGAAGTGTCCCGGGGTCAAGGCAGTGTAGTCGCTAGGATCGTCTGACAGAGAGCAAAGTGGACGAGAATTCAATACTGCTTCGATTTGAATTATCACAGTGTTCAATTCTTCATAAGTTAACAAAGTATCTCCGATCACTCGAGTTAGATGAAATTTCGTTGATTTTACAGCTGCCTCCCACTTTCCTCCAAAGTGAGGAGCTGATGGCGGATTGAAGATCCATTTAGTACCGTCCTTTGCTAGAATAGAAGCGAGTTCACGCAATTCCTTAGATGCTATACTAAAACGTTGTCGTAAAGCAATATCAGCGCCAACAAAATTTTTTCCACAGTCGCTTTGAAGGGTAGCGCAGATGCCTCGACGAGCAGTGAAGCGTTTGTATGCCGCAATAAATGCTTCAGTCGAATAATCGGTTACTATTTCGATATGTATGGCTGAAGTAGCTTGACACACAAAAATCGCAAGGTAACCTTTATAGTTTCGAGCCGCCCGCCCTCTCCAAGTTTTGAGCATGATGGGACCAGCATAATCTAACCCAGAATGTAGAAACGGTCTTGCTTGAGTAACTCGAGACATTGGAAGTTGACCCATAAGTTGCTGAGCTCGGATTCCACGATATCGAGCACAACGAATACATTTGAGAATGAAGGAGCGAATAGGAGCCCTGCCTCCAATGATCCAATATGTTTGACGGATAAAGCTCAATGTAACTTGCGTTCCCCCGTGAAGTGTGCGGCTATGAGCGTCGTCAATAATGAGTGTGGTGAGAGGGGATGTTCTTGGAAGGATGATGGGATGTTTTGATTCCATGGAAAGATCAGCGTAATGTAATCGTCCTCCAACACGTATGAGTTCATCTCGATCCAGGAATGGGGTTAATTTAGCCATAGGATGAGATCGTGGAAAAGTGTCTCCTTTAGAAATAATCAGTAAATCATTAGCGAACCAAGAATGTTGCACTTGTTTACACCAAAAATTTCGGCTTTGATGTATCTCTTCCGGTGTCAGCGGCCAAAAAAGAGAAGTTTGCGGCTTTTTCCTTAGACGAGACAGAACACGACGACAGAGAGCTGTGATTCTAAACAAGAATGATAAGGAGGAATATCTATCAAGCAGTGACCAATAAGGTTTCGGGGATGACACGGTAAGAGAGACCATTCCAGGTCGCTCTTCGAGATCGGTCTCTGGCGAAAGTTTACTAACAGCTTTTGGCCACAAGGAAGATGGTTCGGATAACCAACTGGGACCGTTCCACCAGAGATTGTGATTAATGAGTTGTTCTGGAGTTAGTCCGCGGGAAGCGCAGTCTGCTGGGTTCTGTTTTCCTGGTATGAAGTGCCACGATCCTTGGGGTAGCATCTCTTGAATAGCAGTAACTCTGTTCCGCACAAAATCTTTCCATCGCGATGGATGTGTGGTAATCCAGTAAAGAGTGACAGACGAATCAGTCCAAAGATGTACAGGTACATCAGATAGATCCAACACTTTCTGAATATGTGTCATCAATTTCGATAATAGGAGAGCGGCTGAAAGCTCTAACCGCGGAATTTGAAAGTAATTTAAGTGGAGCGACTCTAGTTTTTGCACTCACTAAGCGCACTAAATATTCATCATTGCCTTGTGAGACCCGAACGAACACCGCAGCAGCCATTGCCATAGAAGAAGCGTCTGAGAATCCATGAAGTTCTACTATACGTTTGGACGATCCAAGTCCTAACCATCTCGGAATAGAAAGCTTTTGAAGTGTGGTCAACTGAAGACGAAATGAGATCCAACGATCGTGTAACTCCGAAGGAACAGAATCATCCCATCCACTCTTGAGTAACCAAAGTTCCTGTAAAATTATCTTGCTCCGGATCATCACTGGAGAAATAAAACCTAGAGGGTCGTACATTTGAGCGATTTCAGAAAGTATCGTTCGCTTGGTAACTCGATCACGTTGCGATGATTTATCAGAAAAAAGGAAGGTGTCAGTCTCTGGATTCCAAATGAGCCCGAGAATTTTCACAAGGGATGGCTCAAATTCAACTGGAGAAGAAGATTCAGAAGAAGATTCGTTGCTACTGTCCGAAACTGGAGGCAATATTTCTTGATTGTTACTCTTCCATTTTTGCAAGGGAAAGCCGCCCGCCATACAAAGCTGTGTAACTTGGTGCACTATCTCTTTGGCCTCAGAGATTGTGTCGGCACCTCCAAAAGTGTCATCGATGTAGCGGCCTTTCTTGAGAGCTGGAACAGCTTTAGGAAAACGCGCACCTTCATCCTCAATAAGTTGTAGTACCGTTCGGAGTGCGAGAAAAGGGGCACATGTGAGCCCGAAAGTGACAGTGGTGAGTCGATGAGGAGCAGGCTGACCTTCTGAATTGAACCAAAGAATGGATTGTAACGCCCAATCATCTGGGTGTACGGCAATTTGTCGGAACATCTTGACGATGTCCGTAGAAAAGATAAATCGATGTGTGCGAATCCAAAGTAGCACGTCGGAAATATCCGTCTGAAGTTTTGCACCTGAGTGGAGAATTTCATTAAGAGAAACTCCGGAGCTAGTACGACAGGAACCGTTGAATACCACCCGTAGTTTGGTGGTAAGTCTGTCCTCACGAATAACGCCATGATGTGGAAGATAAAAAGCAGGTGTACTATCTTCAGAGATGGGAGCTGCGACCATATGACCGAGTGTCAGATAATCTTTTAAAGATTCTTCATATCTCTGCTTATATAGTGGGTCTGAAGAGAAACGTCTTTTCAAGCCTAAAAAATATCTGAGTGCAATATTTCGAGAGCTTCCCAAGGAAGAAAGGGGTGACTTCAATGGGAGACGAACGATATATCGACCTTTTTGATCTCGTGAGTGTGTATTCACGAAATGTTGTTCACATGCCAATTCATCTGGCGTAAGGTTTGATCCAGGTAAGGAGATAGTTTCTTCTTGTTTCCAAAATCTGGTGAGTGACTCTTGAAGTTCATCATCAGTCGAGCAGTGTAGGATGCGCCCCTTTGCAGGAGATCCGCCAGTGTCGATGGAACCAGATAAAATCCATCCAAAGATGGTCTGTTGAGCGAGGGGTTCGTTACCGCTTCCTCGTTTTATTCCTTCCAAGATGATAGACCCATAATAATCCGCTCCAATGATCATATCCACAGGACCGGAGATTGCAAACTCTGGATCTGCTAAAGAGAGTCCTTTGGTATGATTCCAGGATCGATTGTTGGTATAAAATGAAGGAATCTTGATAGTCAAAGTAGTTAAGATAAAGGCTTTAATAATACATTCTGAAAAAGAATTGTGAATGGACTGTAGCCTAACGGTAACTAAGCCTCTAGTTTTCCCTGAATAGGTTCCGCCTATGCCGAGAAGAGGGATTGAAGCGGCACAACGTTTTAAGCGTAAACGTTGAGTAAGATCCTCTGTTATGAAGGATAATTCCGAGCCTTGATCGATAAGAATGCGTACAGTATATTGCACATTATTCAAACCAATAGCGATGGCTCGACAAGTAGCAAGAAGTGTCGTATTCCGTTGTAGAGAGGGTAGATCTCGAGGTCGACCTAACATTGCTAGTCATTCCGCATTGGATGTAGAAGAATCTTCAATCGTGGACTCCGGCTCCTTCTCGTTAATTTGAGAGAGAGCAACTGCTTTTCCACCCTGCACTTGACTTCCTTTACCGGGGTGAATTGAAGTATGATGTTGTTTTCCGCACTTCAGGCAACGTCTGGTACTTCGACAATTTCGTAGAGCGTGGCCTCCCAAACAATTGAAACATCTACGTTTTTGAGCAACAATATCGTATCGTTGATTACTGGTTTTAGATTGGAAAGTTGGACAGCCAGACAAATTGTGAGATGCATCACATAATGGACAACAAGGATAATTAGTGTTTGAATCAGAGGAGCCTACATGAACGGCGTTTCCGAAACGCGTCGAAGAACTGTGTCGATTTGAGTGTTCTTTGCTGCTGACTGCATTTGGATATTCCAAAGCCAAATTTTGCATCGCTTGAGTTCTTCCGATTACGAAATCCTCGAATTGTTTAAACGTCGGGAAAGTTGAAGTCGATCCAAGTTTTACCTCCCAAGCCTCTCGAGAATCCGCGTCGAGCAGCTTTACTAATAAATGAACTAGAATCGGATCCCAGTAGTCTACGAAGCATCCTAAGGCTCTCAATGCTCCGATTGATTCAGTAGCAGAAGCGAGAAGAGAACTGAGTCCAGAAGCTGCCTTTGTCTTCAAAGGTTTAAGATTGGTGAGACTATCTAAATGCGCGGAAATGAGAAACCGTTTATTTTCATAGCGTGTTACCAATGTATCCCACGCTATTTCAAAACTGTCACCAGACATCGGCAGATTGGTGACAAATTTTAAGGCTTCTCCTGACAGGGACGTCTTTAAATAGTGCATCTTCTCTACCTCTGGTATTTCTGCGTCATTTCGAATAATGGATGTGAATAAGTCGTGGAAAGACCTCCATTCTTGAAGTTTTCCAGAGAATTGCGGCAAGACGATTTTCGGCAAAGATTGATGTCGTCTGTACGATCGAGACGGCTCACCGGAATTTGATGTCGGACGACATGATCTAGACGGCTCACGAGAATTTGATGCCGCCGATGGCGTGGAAGAATGAGAGCTTTCCAATTCATCTCGATGAGAGCGAAGTTTTGACTTAGCCAAAATATAAAACTTTTGACAACGTTCAAAAATTTTATCTGTGATGTATCGGTGATCTTTTAGCCGTCTATCTCCCGAGCGGCATAAATCCACATGTTCCTCTCGAAAGTGTTGCCAGTTTTCGTCGAGTAATTCCAATCGAGCGTTAATAAGTTGAAGAGATGCCTCATCATGATCATCTTCCGTCGCTGCCTGCTGAATTAATTTGTATCGACTGCGTTGCAGCGAAATCCTTGTATCAATACTTGACATAATGTTAAGCACAACAATATCCGGCTCGAAGGACCAAAAAATGTTATGTGTTGACAATCTGGTTGGTGTTGTGCGAATGAGATTAAGAATGTCAGGAATGATGAAGAAGCGTAAAGAGCAAAAAAGTTTAACACAAAGAATTTAGGAACAGCATAAACATAGATCACAAGAATGAATGGTGCGTAGATCAAAGATGTTTAATATGAAAGACGTAGAAAAATCAGGAACGTAGAACGCAGGATGAATGGCGCGCAGATCAATGATGTTTTTCGCGCAGGACGCAGGAAAAATCAGAATCGTAGATCGCAAGGATGAATGGCGCGCAGAAAAATCAGGATCGTAGATCGCAAGGATGAATGGCGCGCAGAAAAATCAGGACTGAGTTAAATCTGTAAATAACAAATCCAAATAATTTAAAAGTCTCAAAAAAGGTGTATCAATTCGTCATTCGGCGTATTCGGTGTATCAACGTAATTCAGCATTATGATAAACTCAAAGCGATGTATCAAAAACATCATTCGAAATCTCTTTACAGTTTCGAACTATTCGTCATCAGCGGTGTATCAAAAAACATTCATTCGAAATCTCCTTACAGTCTCGAACTGTTCGTCATCACGTAAGAGGTCTGAATCTTACATCGCAGTCTCGAACTGCTCGATCACCTTTAAAGGTGTACGCAAGAACATTCGTTGTCCTTCACCAATAATATAAAGCTGATCGCAAAAAGCTACGCGGTAATCACGCAACATCGTGTTGCCCGTCATGACCTCGAACGTATGAATCCGCGGGTAACTCAATCGTAGTAAAGCTTACTCTTACCTTTAAACTTCTATCTACCTTCTTACGTATAAAGACGACGAATTCGAATAATCCGCTATGACTCCATCATTCGAGCAATCCGCTATGACTCCATCGAATCTCCTTTCGAAACTCCCTTCGAAATGTCTCCGTCGAATCTCCTTTCTCCGTCGAATATCCTTTCTGTGCGTCTCCGTCGAATCTCGCACTCCACTCTTTCGAACTCGCACTCTTTCGAACTCGCACTCTTTCGACTTTATCCCTTTTATCTTTCGTTACGATATTTTCTTTTTCAAAATAGTTTGCGATATCGGAGAGAGAAGTAAGCAGACAGACAAAAAAAAACAACAACACGAGAAATTCATCGTTGCTAAAATCGATTCTCTGAAGCCGCGTTCGTTGATCGTCACGCTTTCCTCGATCGCGCTCGCGACGTCCAAACCGACGTTAAAGCGGCGTTAATTTCGAAACAATCTCTTAAAAGTTTATCAACCGCTGTTAAAGCATGTCCAACAGTCATGCTCACCTCATCCCATATGATTAGTTTGGCAATGATCAGTTCTCGTGCAGCTTGAGAATTTCCTCTGATATTAGATTTAGCACTATCATCAATTGGAATTGAAAGCTTGAATAGGGAGTGATAAGTTCTTCCTCCTTTTAGAAGTGTTGCTGTAATTCCAGTCGAGGCACATGGAAGAACTATCTCGTTTCTTCCTCGAATAACACTTAGAAATGTGTTAAATAAGTAGGTTTTACCACTTCCTGCAAACCCGTTTTATCTTCACTTAAACCCGAAATTTTCGTAGCTGGATCGGAGTTTCTCCTTCGCAGCTCGAGAGTCGTGATCGCGTTAGATTTCATGCGTTTACCGGGCTGCTGCATGCACCTTGTATGTAGCTTTATTCTTGTTCATGGGCCAATCCGTAACGGACCGAGAAGCAGTCTCGTGTGGATAATCTTTTCGAGACCATACGTTCGTCGTTTTATTCAAGTCGCTTTCCTTAATCGTACCAAGAAGCAGATTTCGCGTTTCCGTGTTAGTTTCGACTACGCTCTCGCCCATAGATCGACACTGAACCTCTCTCGAAGGTCTATTTCGTCTTGCGTTTCTCACCAGCACGTCCGGCTCGTATTTCTCCTTCGAACGTGAGTTCGACTCGAGGCTGCCCGGTGACGTGCCGGGCTCTTCTTCCATTCGCCCTCCTCCTAATATTTACCATTACTAAATTCTTTGCTTTCTTTCTCTTCTAGCTATTTCATTACCATTTTGTATTT
This sequence comes from Temnothorax americanus, assembly GCF_048541705.1. Classification (NCBI taxonomy): domain Eukaryota; kingdom Metazoa; phylum Arthropoda; class Insecta; order Hymenoptera; family Formicidae; genus Temnothorax; species Temnothorax americanus. The sequence goes on along the minus strand of NW_027509272.1, from coordinate 257,552 downwards.
CATATCCATTTGTTTCATTCACAATTTCCGTTTTATTCAGTTTCATTTCATCCATGCTGATATTTATAATTATAAATAGATCTTTATATATATATATAAATATATTTATCTATATATACATATAAGTATAAGTATATTTACTAAAATAGGGAGAAAAAAAGAATAGAGAAATATATAAACTGAAAAAAGAAATAAATATTGTTTAGTATTTACCATTTCTAGATTCTTCGATTTCTCTTCTACTTATTTCACTCATGCTGTTCGTGTTGCCATTTTCTAATGCACTCTGTTGATTTATTTCACCACTGATAACACTTTGTATTTTATGTCCATTTGTTTCACTTATAATCACATTTTCCATATCTATGATGACATTTATTTTATTCGGTTTTATTTCATCTGATGACATGTAACATGTAAAACCAGCTACTTTATGTATATAGTCAATTATTATAAAATGACTCACGTAAAATTATAAAATGACACAAAAAAATATAAACTATATCACCTTTAAAGAGTGATGTTAGCAAAATTTAGGCTTAATGAATAAATTATATGTGTGCGCGCGTGTATGTGTGTGTCAGCATATACAATTCTTTGAGATTCAGTTAAATATTTCCAGAAAAATTAGAAAAATTTTGGAATTGGTTTTCAAAAAGATCGGTGACAAAAAATTATACACTTAATGCAATTCCCGGGAAATTCTACCCCTACTTCATATGCAATTCTTTGCGATTTGGTCAATTAATTCCCGAAAAATTGGAAAAATTAGAAAACCGATTTTCAGAAAATCGGTAGCAAAAAACTATACACATTATGGCACTCCCCGGGAAATTCTACCCCTACTTCACATACTTTTGGTAAAAATTCGGTCCACGAATGAGTAAATGCGCGTAGGTGCGTATGTTGCGTACGTAGGTAGGTGGAAAGATCGGTAACGAAAAATTATACACTTTATGGCAATCCCCGGGAAATTCTACCCCTATTTCATATAATTCTTTTTAAGATTCGGTCAATTAATTTCCGAAAAATTGGAAAAATTTTGTAACCGGATTCCAAAAAGATCGGTAACGAAAAATTATACACTTTATAGCACTCCCCGGAAAATTCTACCCCTGTTTCATACATAATTCTTTTAAATTCGGTCAATTATTTCCCGAAAAATTGAAAAAATTAGAAAAATTGGTTTCCAGAAAATCGGTAGCAAAAAATTGGCCGCGACATTTTCATCCCCGGGAAATTCTACCTCTATTTCATATATTTTTGGTAAAAATTTGATCCACTAACGAATGAGTAGTTCGCGTACATACAGACATACAGACAGACAGACAGACAGACGACGCGACTTATATATATAGATAGATGTGCGTCATAGACAATGAGAGCAGCGCAAAGGCGCATGCGCGCGTAGACAAAGATTAGAAGAGGCCTATATGCAGCGTTCTTTTTCTATATCGTAGTCTCTTAGGCCGGTATTCATAATCAGATCTTATTTCAAGACCGTCTTAAGTAATATCTTAAGATACTAATATGGCTTTGTGTTAATGACATCTTAAGATTGTACTTAAGGGGATCGACAGGGGACAATTACCGACAATTATAGTCAAAGCTCGTTCTTTGAAACGGCTTTATAGATCGCAAAATCCTTTTACAGGAGTAAAGTATAAATATACTAATGAAGAGTGGGATTATAAAAAATTAGTGATAATTAAAAAAAAATGTAAAAATGCTGTCACCTCATAACCTTATTTTCTAATATAAACAGTTGTATAAGTTATATGTACGAAATGAAATGTTCCCACTCTTCAGAATACGTGCACAAAGAATAACGTAAATGAAATTTGAAATTTAGATTGAAAGCCTGGAAAAAAAATTAGAGCTTTGAAGAAATCGTGCATATTTTCCACAAAAATATACACGCAGGCTAGTAAGCAGAGATGGCGCAGCAATCGAACAAAGACAGATGTCATTTCGTTAGACAAAAACAGATATAGGAAAAATAAAATTAGAAATGATTGACGATAGCATATATGTAAGCGATTGGCGTTTTAATTATGCTAATGTAAGGGGGTTTTGTAATTTTAATTTTTAATTTCAATTAACATGTAACGACTATTTCGGTTTTTATATATAACGATGTCATTGTTTGTACACTGAAGAAGGCCATAGTTATGGCCGAAACGTTTGTTATTATTTTTATTGTTCGAAATATATTACGGTAGCACAAACATCCAGCTAGTTCGCAAGCCCTTTGTTTGAATTTTATTTATATTAAGCGAACACTCTACTAATTGTTTAAAATTAGAAATGTTGACATTATCGACATCGAGGAAGTTCGGCCGTCAGTCCAGCATCCCCTTAACGCTTAATATCTCGCTTCGCGGGGCAGAGCAACACTTTTTTCTGCCAGATTCTTTCGTTTCGTGCAAAAACGCGTCGATTGAGCATAATTTCATCGATATTTGAGGTGAGGCCCCTAAACTGTATAATTACTAAAAGAACAAATCTAGATCGTTCTAACGTTGACTACGCATGATCGACGCAGGAAGATCAATGTTTGAAAGTTTCGCGCGCGTGCGGCCATTTTCTCCTCCTTTTCGCGTCTCCCGGTGGCGCCATATGATCCGCCTCTGTCGCGTTTTAGGATTTAGGATAAAAATTGAATTTTCATCACGGCTACGGAGGGAGGGGACTACGGAGGAGACTGAGTACGGACACGACGCAATTCTATACGATTTATCTCGCCGAGCGCTATGTCGACGCGCAAAAGCGAGACGTTTAATCGAGGTAAATTGACGCGAAAGGATTCCGAACGCAAAAAAGACCTCGATTCTTCGCTTTTAAACACAAGAGACAGGACAAAGGGGGGAGAGAAAGGGGGCTAGAAATCGCACCTCAGACGCACGTTATTAACTAGGCTAAAGCGAGACAGCATGACACATTGACATAGCCGTCTTCCTTCTTGTTTCTTGCTCTTTCTCCCATTCCCCTCCACGCCTCGACGGCGTCGACGCCTCCCTTCTCCCTCACGTCAGTCCCACCGCGAAAATCGCGCACGCAGCATCCTTGCGCGCGAAACACGCGTACGCCGGTGGACGCACGTCGTGTGTCTGGCTCGCGTGGCTGTACATACCTGTGAATAGTGTATTTTAAGCCCTAGTTTTAACGAAATGACCGTGTGAGGAAGAAGGCGGGAGAGATCTGCGAGACGGAGCACAACGTGAGTGTGATACTAATTGTAAGAGACAGGAGAAAAAAAGAGAGAAAGAGGGAGGCGCAAGCGGAGAGAGAAAGACGGTTGGTCGCAAAACGGTCCTCGGCGTCGAGAATCGTCCATCAAAGGGCGAGGTAACGAGATCTCGAGCTCGCCACGCGAGCACGCGACCTGCGAATCCTCGTTGGTAGCGAAATCTTAAGCCTTACGAATTTTGCTCCTCTTCTCTCTCCCTCTCTATTTCGCTCGCTCGCTTGTTCCGTCCAGTTTTCCGTCCTTTTCTCGTACACGATCTTGCCTTTCTTTCTCCCGCTCCCTCTCTCCTTTCTTGTCCGACGTGCACACGCAGTTCTCGCTTGTTTCATCTTTCCTTTCTTTCTCGGTCTTTTTCGCGAGCGTATCCGCCGTGGTTGACCGTCGGTTACTCGTTCCGTCGGTCAGTTCGTGCGTGCGTGCGTTTGCCAGGTCCGCGTTCTCTCGTGCCGTCGCTTCAGCCAAGGATCATCTCTCGCTCGGACGAACGGGCGCAAACGGGCGAGTGTGTGCGAGCGAGTGAACGAGCGATCCCGCGGTCATCGTGCGCGTCCGCCGTTCACGACGGTTTTCTTTGTGTTCTCTCTCTCTCTCTCTCTCTCTCTCTCTCTCTCTCTCTCTCTCTCTCTCTCTCTCTCTCTCTCTCTCTCTCTCTCTCTCTCTCTCTCTCTCTCCTCTCTCTCTCTCTCTCTCTCTCTCTCTCTCTCTCTCTCTCTCTCTCTCTCTCTCTCTCTCTCTATTTTTCCCTCCCCCCGTATCCGGCGCCCACCAGGCACACACAGTGTTGTCAAAAATCCGGCAGCAGCGCGCCGGAGCCGCACGCAGCTGCCATTGCTGTAACTGTCTGGTTTTCGCTCGCAGCTCGCAGCTCGGTAAATACGCTCTTCCAGTGGCTCCAGTCTCTCTCGGGCTGATATCGGCGCGCCGCTCGTCATCATCGCCGTCATCGTCGTCGCCACCGCTATCGTCGCCGCTGTCGCGACCGCAACGGCAGTCCCGACTCCCGACCGCAGCCGCTTCGTCGTCACCGTCATCGTCGTCGCTGTCGTCGTCGTCATCATCGTCGTTGTCGCCCTCATCATTGTCTTGCTCGTCGTCCACGTTCTCGTCGTCGTGGAAATAGTCGGTGAGAATGTGCCGCCGTTAACAACCGCGCGCTTACGGAACATGGTCGCGCAACGGCCGTAGCGAGCGGTACCCTTCACGGCACGGCACCACGCCAGACGCCGCCGCCGCCGGCTCTCTCCGTGCGAGAACTAACCTACACGAGGCCGCGAGGGTGCATCCCCAGCACGTTCGGCCGTCCCGCGCTCGCCGTGCCCGGGGACAGCGGCGCGGCCTGACAGCACGAGGACATGAAGTGGCTCGGCGCGGGCAGCGGAGGCGCCGGGGGCGAACCGGCATCCTCCATGCAGCTGCATCACACCTCCGCCAACGGCCACATACCCACGGTACATACACGCACGTCCGCTTTTTTCTCTTTTCTTTTTTCTCTCTTTCTATCTACCTCATCGCCGTTCGCGATCGGCTACCTCGAGATCGGGGAACGCGCCGACCGCGAATCGACGAGCGTGACTACGACAATTGCGGCGCACGAGATCGACCGCCATAACCTCGACGGGCAACCGTGCTGAGAATATGAACGCGTTTGCAAATGTCAGCATGAGTGTTAAAGTGTCGATGGAAACGTTGATTCGGTCCTGTATGTCTGCGGGAGAGAAATGTGCCGAGTGGCTCGAGTACTTAGTGATCCTGTGAAAACGATATATCTAATACCTTTTTCCAAACTAGAGATGCTAGAGGCAGGATCAGGATTAAAAAAAAAACTGTCGTTTGTTTTAATATATGTTCGGTTATTAATAGCTTTCCAGTTGTAAGCGATTGAAAAATAGAGGAATTTGATCGATGAATTGAATAAACTAATTTGGCTACGTAAGATAAAGGTGCAAGTATGAAGATAACTGGAATTGCAGTGATGTTTGATGTGGTTTTGATTTGAATTTATTGTATTTTAAAAAATTTAACATTTGATATTATATATAAAAATTAACAAGTTACGTGTAAAAACACAAGTGTAACCAAATTTTGCTGAGACAATCACAAATGTTAAGATTATAGCCATGGAAAAGTGTTATTATATTTTTAAGTGATTTGTGTTTTATATATATATATATATATATATATATATATATATAAATATGCCGTGACATTACTAATCATTGATGTATATGGGGTTATTAGGACACAGAACAGTGTGGGCAAATTATGGCTGGTGGCGATAATATGCGAATCCAACCTGGTCAAACACATCAGATGGGAATGAGTAGAACTCAAGACGATGCTATGGTTGGTTATGTGTTTCAACGACCTACAGAGCCAGAATTTAACACCCAATCTTCGACTTTCCAAACAAAGCAAGCTCCGAGAGCTTGGGCATTAGCGGATGACGTTATTGTCGATAATGTATGTATGACAAAGTGCATGCTGATTCATTAAATGATCTATACATTGATATTTTTTACTATAGTTTTAAAATCTAAATACATACCTGTTTGTTTCATTGCATCAGTTTTGAATAATTCAAACTAGTTTCATTACAAGTGCAATTTTTTTTAGAAGGGGTTGTAAGCCACTTGTTCAGTTTTTATTCCAAAGAAGCTTATTTCTAAAATTATTTATTATTGTTATTATTTGGAAGTTTTTTCTTTCAAGAGAATGCAGTACCGTGATTTGTTTATTTCTAGTTATTTTAGGTTTAAAAATTAGATTACGCAGAATTTATTTCTATCAAAGCAGTATATTTTGGGGATTTGGGTCATCCCGAAATTTCTCAAAATTCTTAGCGTCATATATTTAGGATAATCAGTTTATATTCCACTTTGTTACAAATAAAGCCTACATGAAAGCTTAATCCTAATATAAACGGGGTGGCAAGTCTGGGAATCAAACCTGGATCTTTTGCTTGACAGGCAACTAATCTGACACTGAGCTATTCAGTACCCCAAATATGTATCTTTTGTTTTAAATTTAGCATATATCACACATATGTATTTTATTAACGATTTACGATTTGATTGTAATTTATACTTTTATGAATATCTGATGCTTTTTTATATAGGAATAAATAGAAAAAGAAATTTGGTTAACACTATGATTAATGTAGTGATAATTCAAGCAATTATACAATCGAGATAATTTATTTTACAGAATCAAGAAAAGTGGAAATATTCTATGACTAAACTTGGTGTGCCTCAACAAAGTCAATCTCAGCAACTAGGATTAACTATGAATAATGTACATTTGAGTAATGTACCATACGAGATACATCCTATGCAGTTAAAAGTAAGTAATAAATCTCAACAATTGTATTTTACACACAAGATTGCAGAATTATTTTACACGATCATGAATAATTTTCTATACACTCGTACAAATTTTATGTATATCTTTTACGTTTGTCTCATAGAGCGGTGCACCTGGCGCAGAACATTTGGTTTATCTTAACAATCAGATGACTGCTCAACAACAAGTTCAACAACAGGTCGCTCTCTTTCATCACCAACAGCAGCAGCAACACCAACAACAACAATTCAGAAACGGACAGGTAAGTTTTTCCATATGAAAAAAATTCCATTAATAGTTATTGGTTTTTACATAAAATGTGTCTCATGCGATAAGGAACAATACAATAGCCATCAACTTTTTGCTTTATGAGAAATAACAGATACAATTTAAATTTTATAAATAAACAATTAAAAGAATATTGAGAAAGCTTCTTATTACTATTATTAACGTATAACACACAATATTTATCATGAATTATCTGTGTGGTTAATACGAAATTACAACATCTTCCGTTTTACTTATAAAAATCTTATACATAATTTAAATATGCTCTTTGCTATATTTTTCAATTGAAGGATTTAACAATAATTTAACAATGTCATGTTTTTGCACAATTAACAATGGATCTTATACAATGGACTTAAGTAATGTAGATCTTTGCTAAAACTATGTCAGGGTTAAAACTCTGGTAGACTATGAGTGAATTTTTGTTTTATTATTTTTAGTAATCTTTGTTGCACGTATATGTAGAAAAATATTACGATAATTTTTATTTTACCACACTCATTATGTCACAAATAATTAATGTCAAGTATAGCATTTTGTTATCGATGTGTTGACGTGTGGATTAACGAGTTTCAATATTAAGTTTCAAAATAAAATATAATGTAGCAGTTAAATCTCTCATCAAATATATAATTACACAATTTTAAATTTATTATATTGTAGCGAGTATAATAG